>NC_133327.1:591258437-591305937 GCF_042186555.1 Aquarana catesbeiana
CTCTCTCTCTCTCTCTCTCTCCCCCCCTCCCCTTTGGTTCCCTCCCTTATTCCAGTCTTTAACACAATTAGACTGAGTTCGTCCAGGGGGTGATTAGCATCCTATACACATTGTCCTGGATGTGCCCGCTTAGTGTGGAAGCGTGCGCATCCACACATCACTGCTCTCAGCGAGCGCTTAGGCCATAGTGGTCGGAGGTAGCGTGTGGAACGCACATCCACCCGCACTTCCGGGCCGCGTCTACTGTGCGGGCGGAGGTGACGTCCAGGCTAGCCGGAATTCGCTGGTGGAGCGCAAACGTACCCGCAGTTCCTGATTATCAAGGCGGCGTGCGTTCCACCAGCAACAGATGGCAGTTGAAGGTCCCCCGATGTTTCTCCTGGTATGTGCTATCCCCATAACATCCCTCAATATGCCAAAACATTGCTCCTGTTAGACTACCTCCGCTTGCCTGCCTAAGAAGTCTATTCCTGTACACTATGATATGGTTTACTAACCGCATTCATTGAACTATTGATTGATTAGTATATATTTTTGCCATGGATGTGTGAGGAATATCGCCATGGTGTTACTATGGCGACATAGTGACACCAGGGAGGGCTTTTACATCTTGGAGGGCTGTGTAGGTGGGAGTGGCCTTTGTGTGCTGGTGGTGATTGGGATGCATAGTCACACGCATACACATATATAGAGGAGCTTTCACTTGCGAGCAGTCACCACCCGCTTAGGCTCTGAAGAAAGGGGACAAAGAGAACAGGGTACTTTCTCATACAAGTAAATGTATGCGCATATCAGGAATATGAAGTGTTGGGGTAACAAATGCTTTAACGACACCCCAATGGCAGGTCGCAGAACGCAGTGTGTTTGCCTGAATTGGATCACATTCAGTATGAACACCCATGCAATCCGATTCCAGTGCGGCAAAAAAAAAAAAAATATGTGCCTGCACCTTTTTTGTGTGGATTAGGTGCTCTTGGAGCCACACAAAATGATGGGCTCAAATTGCACTGCACAGAATCGCATGTGTTTTGCACAGGAATGCGGTGTTATTCCTGTGCAAATGACAAGCGATATGATGCATTATATCACATCACTGTGAACCTAGCCATCAGCACTGGCTCTCTGCTCACTGAAGACTGAGACCTGAGCGGTCAGCAGTCTTTGATCGCTCAGTTCTTGGCCTTAGAGGCAGCGGTGGACAGATGCAGCATCCGCCTTGGTGAGTAGGATTTTTTTTTTATTCCCAAACTTCTTTTAGGCTGGGTTCACGCTATTTCGAATTTGATGTGGGTTGTCTCAATGGAGCCGGTTCACACATCTCTGCAGCAGCTCCGGTGCGAATAGCACAGCAGTCCTGTGCATCTTCTGGTCCAAATTCAGCCAAAGATTCAGGCTGAAATCAGACCTGAAACGCTGTACAGGGACGCACCGGACTCCTGCTGTGAGCGGCTCTGTACTCTGGTGTGAACTCATCCTTAAAGCGGAAGTAAACCCATCAATTTAACAGTCTCAAGAAACAGTTACATTGTTTGTGCTCTTAACCAAACTGTCACACCATTCAGTGGCTGATGTCATAGCTGGTCAAATGTGCAGCACCATGGCAGTTGAAGATTAAACAGAGGCCAATATGGCGGCTTCCTTGGCTGAAACCGATAGGAGGGTTTACTTCCACTTCAGCCACTGCAATAGACCTAAGGTATCCAACTGCCATATGTTTTTGAATCCCTCCACACATTGTGGATTGCACAATCCTGTTTCAATCCTGTGGAAAAAAAATGGTTGGCATCTGCTTCCAGTGAAAGATCGCCGCAGTATCCACGGCGATCTACGCCATGTCCGACCCTTCCTCAGTCCCCCCTTGCTGTCTTCTGGGAGACACACAGGTCCCAGAAGACAACAGGGACCACTTAGAATGCGCAGCGCCACTCGCGCATGTGCAGTAGGGAACCAGGCTGTGAAGCCGCAAGTCTTCACTTCTTGTTTCCCTTACTTAAGATGCCGGCGCCTCCACCTGGAGTCGAGGGACAGGTCGGCTTCGGGTGAGGACATCACGGGCCCTAGACAGATAAATGTCCTTATTTTAAAAATCAGCAGGTGAAGTATTTGTAGCTGTTGACTTTAATTTTTTTTCAGATGGAACTCCAAGGAAATACACATTTCAGATTGTGATTTTGCAGTTTTCTTTTTCTCCAATTAACAGAAATGTGTTCCTGTATTTTGGAAGATTTCTGAACTGATGCAGTTACTTTAACCTGAAATGTATTACACAATCTTTTTTCACCAGAGCGGTAGCATTTTTACTTAGAGCCCAACTCCAGGAAACTTGAAAATTCTCCTCTGCAGTGTGTGTGTTTTTTTTTTTTTTTTTTTTGCAAGCCCTGCAAGAGTTAACTGAGTGGGGGCATGGAAAAGTAGATTTACTTACCTGATCCCCCACTCTCCAGGTCCTGCACTAAGCAGCTGCTCCACTACACACTGACCACAGGGGGGGCGCTCGCAGTTCAGTTTCACCATTTACAGAATACTTTGCAATTTTGTAAATGGATGCAAGGTGTTCTCTGATTGGACAAGGTGGAGAGGAGGGGTGGTGATGTCACAATCTCCACTCAGACAATGCCTTCTATTCAAAAATACAAAGCATTCTGTGCATGGAGGCAGTACCAAGCGTGCGACCCCTGGTGGTCAGTGTGCAGAGTGAAAGGTGCTCAGCACAGGGCCCAGACGATTGCAGCTATTACTGTAGTAGCAAAGACTACTACAGTGACTGTTGGCAGCCCATAAGGTATGAGATATTTATATTGTGCCAAACTAACTATGCAGTAGAGATCATAGCTGGCTAGCTGTGGCTCAGCTTTAACTGGCCACACACTGTTGTATTATTCATACTTCTTTCTGGAAAAGATAAAATGTATAACATCTGTATTGCATTATCAAATCTTGTATTTTGTTTATTTCTGAAGCTGAAATCTCTGGATAAAATACACACTTTAATGGCATTATTATTTTTTATATCTTTTTTTGCATTCAAGGATTATAGAGCTGTGTCAGCAATTTCCTCATGGAATTACAGATCAAGTTATCCAGAATGAGATGCCACACATTGAAGCAAAGCAGAGAGCAATGGCTATCAACCGCTTACTATCAGTTGTAAGTTTTAGAGAATGGGAGATAAGCTTGCTATAAGATGCCATTGAAGGCATATTAACCACTTCAGCCCTGGAAGAATTTACCCCCATCCTGACCAGAGCACTTTTTGCGATTTGGCACTGCGTCGCTTTAACTGACAATTGCTATAAACAAAAAAATAGCGGCAATTTTGAAAAAAACGCATTATTTTTTACTTTTTGCTATAATAAATATCCCCAAAAAATATTTTAAAAAACATTTTTTTCCTCAGTTTAGGCCGATACGTATTCTTCATAATTTTGGTAAAAAAAAATCGCAAAAAGCGTTTATTGATTGGTTTGTGCAAAAGTTATAGCGTCTACAAAATAGGGGATAGTTTTATGGCATTTTTATTGAAATTTTTTTTTTTTTACTAGTAATGGTGGCGATCAGAGATTTTTATCGTGACTGCGACATTATGGCAGACACATCGGACAATTTTGACACATTTTTGGGACCATTGGCATTAATACAGTGATCAGTGCTAAAAAATTGCATTGATTGCTGTAAAAATGTCACTGACAGTAAAGGGGTTAACCACTAGGTGGCGTTGTAGGGGTTAAGTGTGTTCTAGGGAGTGTTTCTAACTGTGGGGGGGAGGGGATGTGTGTTACACTACACTGATCGCTGCTCCCGATCACAGGGAGCAGAGATCAGTGACAGCGTCACTAGGCAGAACGGGGAGACGCTTGTTTACATTAGCATCTCCCTGTGAGACGATCGCGGGTATCCCCGCAGACATCGGGTCCGCGGGGCCCGCGATTGAGGTGCACCCGCGAGCCGCCTCTTAAAGGGCAACGTACAGGTACATTAATCTGCCTGTACGTGCCCTTCTACAGCAGTATATCTGCGTGAGGCGGTCAGGAAGTGGTTAAAGCTGAACTTCGTGTTTCATTTAACATTAAATAGTTCATTTAGACCATGGTGGTCCAAAAGAACTATTTAATTCACTAAGGCTCTGTTCACACATAGGATATTTGAATTGCAGCGGAATCGCAGCAAAACACAGGATGCATTTGCAATGCCATTATCTCTTACTGGCACCCCAAATGTGGTGCGATTCTGCCGCAGTTGTCACGCAAACTAAATTGCACAACACATGTCGCCCAAAAGAAGTTCCTCTTTTGGATGACACCAGTCGCGCAATTTGGTGTGCATGATTTGTCATGCTGCAATCGCAGCAGAATCGCAAAGCGTTTGGATTGCCATTAAGAAATAATGGGATCGCAAACGTGTCCTGCGTTTTGCCGCACTTCTGGAATCGCAAGCAGAATTGCAGCGATTCACACGTCGGCGATTTGAATCGCGGGCAGAATGGAGCCTTACAGTTGCAGTGGCTGGGAGCACTGTATAAAACTGTATGTAGTCTCAGCTGCATACATTGGTCAGTGGAGTGTGCCGACACAGAGATGAGACTTTCCTGTCCCACTTCCTGGAACAAAATTGAGTTGGGCTCCTCAGCTATTCAGAAGATGCTTTGTATTCTATGAATAAGAGGTGGAAAGGTGGACTGATGTAGTCACCAACTTCATCTCAGCCTATTTAAAGTTAAAGTGGTATTAAACCCGAAAGCAAACCTGTATAATATTGAGCTTACCAATTCTTAGGTGTGATGGTTGCATTCATTTTCTTTTTAGGCGTTCTTTCTTTTATTTTCATCTGGTGATCCAGCCAGTAAGTATGTTGTTTTTCAACAGAACAAGCTTTCCCGCAGATATAGCGGTTAGTGAGTTGAGACAAGCCCTCTAACATTGACAGGGCTGCTTACAATGATCAGCTTTTTATTTATGCAAAACTTTTACCCCCAAAGATACAAAATTGTTGTAAAGTGTTAGCTGGAGTTTGTCTTCTATTTGTTAGTGTATCTAAATTTGCTAGCGCATCTAACATTCCCCATTCTCCAGACTGACAGTGCTGCTGACCGAAGGTGTTTCTGTTGCGCCTTCATTCAGAGTGGGGGCACTCTAATACAAGTGGTATGTTACTGGCTAGGTCTCCAGGTGAAAACAGAGGGGGGAAAAAGCCTAAAAAAAAGAAAACTAAAAGTCGCCACATCTAATAATTGGTAAGCTGCAATATATCATATTTCTGGGTATGGGTTTTAATACTGCTTTTAAATGAAACCTGAGATCATCTTTAAGGGTGGCTCCTTTCCTTGCACTGTCCTATGGGAGCCACCCTTTCTGGTGGAAGCTAACTATAGAGCCATGTAATGAGGCTGCTTGGGGCTCTGCCTTGGGGAGTTGCTGTCAATAATTTCCTTGGGAAAGGAGCACAGGGCTGCCTGTGAATGTCAGCGCAGGCAGTGTCTCCATATATGCCCCTATCTATTTGAATTGTCTGGCAGCACCGGTCTTTGCTCCAAAATACAGTAGATGCATTTATTGTACAATGAAATTATTTGAATGCGCATGTATATATGTATGTGTGTGTGTGTGTGTATATGTGTGTGTATATATATATATATATATATATATATATATATATATATATATATATATATATATATATATATATATATATATATATATATATATAATGTACCGATACCGAGCATTTGCCCAAGTACTTGTACTCGGGCAAATGCTCCCGATGCTTCCCCCGATACCTGGACAGTCAGCGGTGATCGGCGCCTTGGGGAGTTACAAGCTTCTCCCCCCGCGGCTTTCAGCTGCTTTAGTGACATACAGCGGTGATCGGTGCTTGTAACTCCCCCACACGCTGTCACCGCTGACTGTCACCGCATCCTCCTCCACGCCCCCTCCGTTCCGCTGTCCCTCTCTCTTCCTCTGTCCCCCTCCATTCCGCTGTCCCCCTCCATGTCCTCCTCCTTCCTTTGTGAATGGATAGAGTCAGCTGACTGTCCATTCACATAACTGAAACATTGTAATCTCCTGTGATTACGATGTCTCAGTTTATGAATGGAGAGGAGCATGTCACTGTCACGTGACATTAAAAAAAAAAAGAATTGGTATCGGCGAGTACTTGAAAAAAAAGTATAAAAAGTGGTGTGTGTGTGTGTGTGTGTGTGTGTGTGTGTGTGTATATATATATATATATATATATATATATATATATATATATATATATATATATATATATATATATATATATATATTAGGGCTGGGAAAAAAATCGATTTAAATCTTGAATCGAGTTGAGAGGTCAAATCGATTCAAAATTTAGGCAAATCGATTTTTTTAGATTTTTTTTTTTTCACCGCGCCGGTCCGGAGGCGCTGCGGGCATGAGTTTTTAGGCGAGGCCGCGGCTTCGGCCTAGTCCGCGGCTACGGCCGGACGCCACGGACTAGGCCGAAGCCGCGGCCTCGCCTAAAAACTCATGCCCGCAGCGCCTCCGGACCGGCGCGGACACCGCGCGGGCCTGAAGAACTGCGGGCAAGGAGTTTTTAGGTGAGGCCGCGGCTTCGGCCTAGTCCGCGAGGCCGGACGCCGCGGCCTCGCCTAAAAGCTCATGCCCGCAGCGCCTCGGGACCGGCGTGATTTCCAAAAAAAAAAAAAACTCGATTCGAATCGTGAATCGAGTTTTTTTTTTTAAGAAAATCTCCCAGCCCTAATATATATATATATATATATATATATATATATATATATATATATATATATATATATATATATATATATATATATATATATATATATATATATATATATAAAACCTGAGATCATATATATTTAGTGTGTGTGTGTATATGTATGTCTTTTTTTTTTTTTTTTTTTTTTTTATATGTATAATAAACAGTTCCATATTTTTTTTTTTTTTCAAATTTTAGGGTCAGTTGGATCTCCTTAGAAGTGGAACCGGCCTTTTGTACAGGTTGAAAGATACACAGACCGCTGGGTGAGCTATAATGACTAAGCATTAGAATGACCCAAACAATTCCATTACATAACTATGCGGCCGATGTGTGTATGCTGTCATGTATTATAGTAGCATTAGCTACATATGGTTAGCAGTGCGGTTTTATGACTGCAATACATGCGACTTCCTGTCTGCTGCTGGAATTAGTTTTTATTGAAAGATTTTTTTACAATGTTTAAAAATAAAAAACACTTTTTTGCCCACAGAAATAGGGCCCCAACCCCCCCACCCCCATACAAAAAATCCCTCACAGTGCAAACCGTTACTGGACGGAAACAATACAGTATGCTTGTAGCAATTAGGGACGGAACAAACAAGGAACATGTGTTAAAAAAATTCAATATGTGCACAATAAAGAGAAATGGTGATAACAATCAAGAGTTTTTATTTCCCACATCTCTTGGAATCAGTTCACCTACATGAGACTACAAAGAGTGTTGTCTCAGCTTTCGTGAAAGAGCATTTACTTCATACATGAAGAAGATGAAAGGCCTCAAGTATCACAAGATCATCATGGGGTTAGGACAACCAGTTAAGTAAAAATACAAGAAGGAAGTTCTGTGTTAAGGGCCGTACACACGGCTGTTCAGCTGGCTTCTGTTGAAGGGCCAATGCCTGAAAGCGCTGACCGGATTGTTCTGGTGGGGAGGCTGTCCCCCTGTCAAAACACAATAGCTCCGTGTGGGAGATTGCTGCACTGACATCAGATTGTTAGTACGGCAGCTCCTCCCGAGGTCTTCGTATTTTTTTTCATTCAGCCCGCTGGGTTGAATGCAAAAAATAAGCGGATAGTGTGAACCAAGATGTAGACTAGTAATCTATTCAAAATCAGAGCTGTAGGGGCTACACCTGAGGTATTTAGCCAGTCACCCCATATTAAAGGGCTTCTGTCAGACTGGCTGCCATAGCTGGACGTTTGGTCGGCTTCTGCCAGACCGGCTGCCGTACACATGGGCCGAACGTCTGATATTTGGCCCATGTGTATGGCAGCCAGTCGGACAGAAGCCTTTTAAGGGCATGACCGAAAAAGGTCTGCGGATCGGCATCCAATCAGCGCTCTTGGAGCACTGATCGGTATGTTCGGGCGCCTGTCAGAACACAATAGCTCAGCATGGGGGGGGGGGGGGGGGGGGTTGCTGTACTAACTTTGGCATTGTTAGTACAGGATCTCCTCCTGAACTTTTCAGTTTTTTTTGTTTAGCTCGCTGGATGGAACGAGAAAAAACTGATAATGTTTACTAGGCTTTAGTCAAATTTAGTGGGACAGCCACATTTAGCATAAGTCAATTTTTCAAGTTTTGCACTTCTCTTGAAACTTGTCCATTGGGGGGGGCAAGAGTGCGGGATCAGGCGTTATGTAGATTGCAAGGTATTTAAATCTGTCCACCACTTATATATGTTGGGCACAACCAAGAGCAGAGTGAACTTGTCCTTATCCTGAGAGGGATCTGAAGCTCGTTATCGGGGACATATTTGAGGGCAAGGAGTCCTGGTTATTGCCCAAAAACAGCTGCTGCTTCTGCTAGAATAAGAGAGTCGGGCTGAGCGCTTCTTCTGCCGTTCAGGAGAACCCTTGTATTTTTATCAATGAACACAAAGCTTCCTCTGATTGGCTGAGGTGGAAATCATGATGTCATTCGCCGGCTCCCCACCTTGGCAATTTAGAGGAAGCTTTGTATTCAAAGATGAAAACAAAATACTTCTCTTGGATTGGGGGGGGGGGGGACTAAGCCTGAATCCCTTTAATTCTGATAGCAGACAGGAAGTCACCTGTACTGCTGTCGGTACACAGCTCCACGCCTCTTACTGTATGTTCCAATTCTATTTCAGTATATTACAGCGCACACAGCAGCTGCAGAGTTTATTCATGTAAATCGTTTGTTTGCGCTAGCTTGGCCCAAACAATCTATTTAAAGTGATTTGAAAAGGCTTTCTTTGTTACTAAAAAAAAAAAAAACATGATATACTTACCAGCTCTGTGCACAGACCGACCCCCGAACCTTCTCTTCTTGGGAACCACCGATGGTGCTCTTGGCTCCCTCCTCCTCTTGGTGTGCCACCATAGGAAGCTGCTTCCTATGGTAGCATACCTGTGTGCTTGATCCTGAGCTGCGCTGCCTTAATTCATAGACGCAGACAGTGCAACTTGGCCCAGCTCCCTGTTCGGAGGATTTGACTGACATCAGAAGTAGCCAATGGCTCCCCCTGCCTCAGCAAAGCTTTTGAAAGTGTGGAGAGCCGATACAGACGGACACAGCTCTAGATCAAGCGAGGACTTGGGTAATTATAACAGTGGGTGAAGGAGCGATACTAAAACCTAAACATTTTTTACCTTAATGCAGGGAATGCATTAAGGTAAAATATATTTGAGCTTTATAATCACATTAAAGTAAAATGAAACCTGGGATTCTACTTTAACTGTTCAGATGTTTAAATTAAATCGATGACAAGCAAAGCACCTGTGTGAGTAGATTTAGAAGGAAGATGCATTTTCCCCAAATATGCTGTTACTACATGGAAAGCGTTATCATAGGACTTTATATATACTGTATTTATCGGTGTATAACACGCACCCCAAGTTTAGGAGGGAATTTTAAGGAAAAAAACTTTTAGGAGGGAAGTTTAAGGAAGAAACTTTAAATGCCCATCAATGCAGCCTTATCAGTGTCCATCTGCAGCCTTGTGTAATTGCAGCCTTGCCCAGGCAGGCTGATTATTTAAAATTGGCGCTGATCTCCGCTCCGCTGAGGGGAGAGGAGGAGCCAACATTCACAAAACCGAGTGTACTCGTTTAGGCTCGGCTCCTCCCGCCCCTTTGATGGACACAGGTCCAATGGCGGGACTGGGCGTGACTGTGAGCCGAGAAGAGCCTAGCCGAGTACACTCGGCTTTTTTGTATGTCGGAGGCGCTCGCTCCGCTCACAGTCAGCGGAGCAAGGATCAGCGTATAACGCGCACCCACGATGTGTGTTATACGCCGATAAATAAATACGAGATATATATAATCTCTCCTCCTAATGTTGTATAGGAAATAAAGTGCAATTTCCCTAAGCAAACACTTATTTTGGGTAGACTTACTCTTCTTTTTTTATTTGCAGTAAAATGAAGGGTTCCGACAATCAGGAAAAGTTGGTATATCAGATTATTGAAGATGCTGGAAATAAAGGTATTCTTATGTGAATTGGGTGTTATTTATTAACTTTTTTTTAATATTTGAAATCCCCAAAAAATTGAACTTTCCCTGGCCCTCCACCTAATGCAGCAAAATTATGCATCCCCATGCATTGGCAGAAAAAAAACTCCACCTACTATCACTAAATGGCTTCAGCGCATTAAGAAAATTGCGGAAATGGAGCAACTAATCCATCAGGCTAGAGAGACCCCCAACTCTTTCTGTAAATTATGGGCCTGCTGGCTACATTTTGTAGATTCAGCAGAATTCGCCAGAATAATATAGGATACTAATATTCATAACCAGTAGGAGCTTGAACCTGGGGAAAAGGGAAAGTTAAGGGAGGGGGAGTTAAACAAAGGGAACAGATATCAGTGATACTCACTAACCCCATTACTCTGGCTTAGACCTTCTCACTTTCCCTTCTCTCTCTTTAGAGCCCAACCTCAACACATACAGTCACCCTCATAAAATCCCATATAATACTTCTTGAGAAAAAGCGACACTACCCGCTAAATCCTTCCCAACTACCTTCCCCTCTTCTTCCCAAGGTATGATATAGATTTATGTGGACAGTTTTCCAGGTAATTACCTAGCCTTTTATATCTGATTACTAATTACCATTGTTTTTTTGGGTTTTTTTTTGTTTTTTATGCTGGATAACATATTTACCTTTTTGATAGGTACATCGACTGTAACAACCTGAGTGCCTACCTTGTTGCTGTTATTTCATGATTTGCTTTTCTTTTTTCGCATGTCTTACCTTGACCATCTGTAACTGTTGGGCCCCTTTCACACGTGCGGTCCGTATGTCTGTATTTCATCCATCCGTTTTCGGATGAAATGCGGACATACATGCATCCCTATGGGATAGCGGGTGTTAGCGGATGTCCGCTATTGTCCGATTCTGCAGGCGGAAGAAAAATCCTATTTTCCAATCCGTCTGCAGAGTGGATCGGATGAACATGGATAGACGGTCCGTGTTCCTCTGATTCCCCCATAGGGGAGAGCGGAGATCTGACAGGGCGGTCCCTGCACAGTGTGCGGGTCCCGCCCTGTCATCCGCTGGCTCAGCTGGGGAAAATGGAGAGATCCCCGCTGAGCAGTGGATGTTCACGGGTCGGATTAACACGGATACGTTTTTTTTTTTTTTTTGCCCATTTATTTGTATAGTATGTGCAGTACCTATTACATACACTTTAACTGCTACAGCCAAATTGTTGTACGCTAGTTTCCACATCAGAAGATTCTTTGGGGCTAATTATGTCTTACATGACTGGTGCTTTAAACTAACCATACATGCAAGGATTTCTCTATTATTTAAAATCCAAATAGAAATGGAATAGATTCCTCCATGTACACCAAAGAGCTTGGATGGAGGAATCTCCCTTGTTGCCTATTGCATTTCCACAGCTGCTGTATACCCAAACAGTGACTCCCATCTGCGTGGATGCACTCAGTGTTTGGCCAATAGTTATCCATCTGGCATCTTCAACAAAAGTAAATTGAAAAATCAACTTTTGTTGAGCCAGATGATGGTAATAAGACCAGCCACAGTTTGAATTTCGGCCAACTCAGCAGAAATCCTCTAATTTCAGTCATGTATGGCCAGCTTTAGAAAGTCAATTATGAGCTATTGATATATTTCCCCATATTTTTTGATCCTCTGAGCACCACAAACTAAAAACTCTATTTAATACATTTTTATTATTCAAAGCAAACACGCCAATCCATCCATGTCTCTATGCTTCATTTTGCTGAGAAATCCCTTTGAAAAACACCCCCCTAGCATTTCTGGCTGTGTCCATCTTGAGTAAGGGCATAAGATTCTTATAGCATTTTCTTTGAATCCATATGCCCTTAGCACAGGCATGCAGGCAGGAGGGTGGGCTTAGCTGAGAAAACCCCTCCTCTGCTCCTGAAGACTTTTGGGATGTATGACATCATTGGCCTAGGCCTGGAAAGTAAAGGAAGTAAGTAAAAAAAATGTAAACTGTTTAAAACAAGTAAATATGACATACTTTCTGATCTATTTACTAATATTAGCAGCATAAGGATTAAAAATGGTCAATGTTTATTGAGAGTGAAGTTCCACTTTAAGTACAGCTTGCATTTGTTACACCAATTTTACTGGAGAAACAGTGATTATCGGTTGACATGGAATATAACTTTGCTTTCAACAAGCCTTCAGGCAATATGTCGAAGCTCTGCAGCTGCAACTACTATACATACATTCAATTTGTTCATGTTTTTCTTAGGTATATGGAGCAGAGACATTCGATACAAAAGTAATCTTCCTCTCACTGAAATCAATAAAATCCTAAAGAACATGGAAAGCAAGAAGCTCATTAAAGCGGTCAAGTCAGTAGCGGTAAACTAATTATGAATTTATTTACAGTGTACATACTTGCACCATATGTAACATTACTTATCTATGTGGAATTTAACATTGGCTGCATTACGTGGCATTTTTGAGATTATCCTAATCGTGTGTGTGTGTATTATAGCTATACATAGATATACTGTGTTTCCCCGAAAATAAGACCTACTGTGATTTTCCAGGAGGGCTGCAATATAAGCCCTACCCCGAAAATCGGCCCTAGTTTAAAGTGCTTGTAAAATCCTATAATCCACTCTATTGCAGTACTGTACAATGTGAGTGTTTCTGTAATATAATTATGCCAAATACCTTTGTTACAGCGCCGCTCAGCTGGCCTCCCGCTGCTCTCCTCCTCTTCTCCCAGCTGTCAGTGGGGGATCTGGCCCCATGCAGTGCTCGGAGCGGGGAAGAGAGCTCTGACAGGTCACGGAAGCACCCAGCAGCGCTGCAACGAAGGTATTTGGCACAATTATATTACAGAACCACTCACATTGTACATTATATAGTACTGTAATTGAGTGGATTATAGGATTTTACAAGCATTTTAACTCGCGATGTTAAAATGCTAATGACTCCTGAGCTGACAGGCAGGGAGGGAGAGGGGGAGAGAAGACAGAGGGCACAGGAACTGGAAAAAACACATTACATGATGAGACCTATCCCAAAAATAAGCCCTACTGTGTCTGTCTTTTGTTGCCAAAATGAATATCAGACCCAGTCTTCTTTTCGGGAAAACGCGGTATATATCAGGATTTTGAATAATAAATAAGCAGAAAGTGCAGGGCTTCATCCCATTCGATTGTTTGAAAAAAAAAAAAATATATATATATATATAATATATTTAAGGGGTCTGAATACTTTGTGTATATGTGTGTATGTATATATATATATATATATATATATATATATATATATATATATATATATGGAAAGTATTCAGACCCCCTTAAATGTTTCACTCTTTGTTATATTGCAGCCATTTGCTAAAATGGTTGGATGGTAAACGTTGGTGGACAGCCATTTTTAAGTCTCTCCAGAGATGCTCAATTGGGTTTGTCAGGGCTCTGTCTGGGCCATTCAAGAACAGTCACGGAGTTGTTGTAAAGCCACTCCTTTGTTATTTTAGCTGTGTGCTTAGGGTCATTGTCTTGTTGGAAGGTAAACCTTCGGCCCAGTCTGAGGGTCCTGAGCACTCTGGAGAAGGTTTTCATCCAGGATACCATGCACCATGCTTCACTGTTGGGACTGTATTGGACAGGTGATGAGCAGTGCTTGGTTTTCGCCACACATACCGCTTAGAATTAAGGCCAAAAATTTCTATCTTGGTCTCATCAGACCAGAGAATCTTATTTCTCACCATCTTGGAGTCCTTCAGGTGTTTTTTAGCAAACTCCATGCAGGCTTTCATGTGTCTTGCAATGAGGAGAGGCTTCCGTTGGGCCCCTCTGCCATAAAGCCCAGACTGGTGGATGACTGCAATGATGGTTGACTTTCTACAACTTTCTCCCATCTCCCGACTGCATCTCTGGAGCTCAGCCACAGTGATCTTTGGGTTCTTCTTTACCTCTCTCACCAAGGCTCTTTTCATCCCAATAGCTCAGTTTGGCCGGACTGCCAGCTCTAGGAAGGGTTCTGGTCGTCCCAAACATATTCCATTTAAGGATTATGGAGGCCACTGTGCTCTTGGGAACCTTACGTGCAGCAGAAATTTTTTTTGTAACCTTGGCCAGATCTGTGCCTTGCCACAATTCTGTCTATGAGCTCTTCAGGCAGTTTCTTTGGCCTCATGATTCTAATTTGCTCTGACATGCACTGTGAGCTGTAAGGTCTTATATAGACAGGTGTGTGGCTTTCCTAATCAAGTCCAATCAGTATAATCAAACACATCTAGACTCAAATGAAGGTGTAGAACCATCTCAGGGATGATCAGAAGAAATGGACAGCACCTGAGTTAAATATATGAGTGTCACAGCAAAGGATCTGAATACTTAGGACCATGTGATATTTCAGTTTTTCTTTTTTAATAAATCTGCAAAAAATGTCAACAATTCTGTGTTTTTCTGTCAATATGGGGTGCTGTGTGTACACTAATGAGGAAAAAAATGAACTTAAATGATTTTAGCAAATGGCTGCAATATAACAAAGAGTGAAAAATTTAAAGGGGTCTGAATACTTTCCGTCCCCACTGTATATACACTCAGAGCTTATTTTTTATTAAAAATTCGTGTGTGTGTGTGTGTGTGTGTATGTATGTATGTATTATTTTCATTATTATTAAACTTTTATTTGTGTGTTTTGTTTTTTTGTTTTTTTCAATTGTTTTAAGCTTGTGTGTTTTTTCATATCAGGCTTCAAAAAAGAAAGTGTACATGCTATATAATGTACAGCCTGACCGCTCGGTGACAGGAGGAGCATGGTACAGTGACCAGGACTTTGAGTCTGAATTTGTTGAAGTATTAAACCAACAGTGTTTTAAGTTCTTGCAAACTAAGGTGATTAATTTTGAATTTTATGTCTGTTTGTTTATGATGGTATACTGCATGTCCATATTTGTTTGGATGTATTACAGATTTGCCATTTTATATTTGGAAAATTTAATTGCTCAAACAA
The DNA here is from genome assembly GCF_042186555.1 of Aquarana catesbeiana. NCBI lineage: Eukaryota > Metazoa > Chordata > Amphibia > Anura > Ranidae > Aquarana > Aquarana catesbeiana. Next base: position 591,273,646 of record NC_133327.1, read on the forward strand.
TATCATTTTCACTAGGGATGCATAACTTAAAGGGGTTGTAAAGTTTTGTCTTTTATTTTCTAAATATGTTCCTTTAAGGTAGTTTACTGTTGGTTTACTTACCTTTTCCTTCGTTTTCCTTTGTAAATGCTTTTTTTCTGTGTGTAAATTTTCAACTTCCTGTTCCTTCCCTAGAAGCTTGCCCCATCATCCGAGCCGTTCTGGCTGGGGGTTAGTCAGCGTGCTTGCCACCTCCCTTGGGGCTACATCCCTGCGGGGAGACGCTGTCAACGTTCACAGGCATGGGAGGCAGGGGAGCCGCGGGCGTGTCTAAGATGCTGTAGCTCCGCCTCCCATGCCATGTTATTGTAATCTGAATGACCATCTCAGCAGCACAGCCCCGCCTTTACTCCGCCCCCTTGCATAGTAACTAGTAAGTGTTGTTTCAGTCTATGGGTGTTGCTGCTGGGCGGTGTCTGTGCAGCGAAGGCTGTAATAGAAATTAGAACAAGGCTCGTTCCCGTTCTTTCACACAGCGAAAAAGCGGCGCATGCGTGATGCCACTAAGCATCAAGGGAATTGTAGTTCCTTTGATGACGTGACGTTGCTGCAGGGAGTGCGCTCAAAAAACCGGAAGCTGAGGAGATCATACATAGAAGAAAAGAGGAAGTGCAGAAAAAGGCTATGTATATAAGAGGTAAATTGAACATTTTGGCAGGAATAATAGCTATATTACTGATCTATGCAGCATATAGATCAAATATAGCTAAAAAAAAATATGTAACTTTACAACCCCTTTAAACCCAGTCTAGCTAAAACTATGTTAACTTTGGACAGAATGGGAAAAAAATTAGTGGGTAGATTTTCCCATTACTTGCTGTAGGGACAGGAAGGGATGAAAATCTCTCTTGTGGGAACCCTGTCTGCAGCCAAACTTTTAATTTGTTTTTTTTTTTTTTTTTTTTTGGTATAATGGGGGAAAGATAGATCCAGTGTCAAGTTATTATTACTGTTTATGGCTTCCTGTCTCAGTATCAACCATTCCCCTCATTTTTTATCTTGCTGTCACAAGAACAGGAAGTGAAGTGAAATCTCTCTAGCTGGGCCATGGACAACAATTACACCTTTGAAGGTCCATGCACACTGGGTTAAAAAAAAAAAAAAAAAAAAAAAAAAGACAGTCCCTTTTGGCAGACCAAAATGCTCATATAGAGCATTTTTGTACAGGAGTTTAGCTGCGTTTAGCATTTTTTTTTCTTGCAGAAAACTCCTCTCAAAAATACAAACCAGAAGGTTTTTTTTTTTTCTGCCTCTAAACACTGAGCTAAAAATAAGCCTGTAATGGTCCTAATGTGCATGGATACATAGGATAACACTGAGCTGCATCTGCAGGGGAAAAAACCCACAAAACTCCCGTAGAAGCAGTGGTTTTAAGTGTGAATGGAACCTTATAAAAAAAATAAATGACTGGAGTACAATTTTGAAGCCCAAATGTTGCAATTTTTCTTTTTTTCCCCCTCTATTTGTGTATGTTTAGAGAATGTTGAAGACTTAAAACCTTTGTCAGGTTTATTGGGGAGATCTGCCCTTATCAGGGCCACTGTTAGGAATCATGGGGTCCAGTACAGCCTACCTGACGGGGCCCCCGTAAACCATACCCTTGACCCCACCCCTGGCCCTGCCCCTGACCCCGGCTTGAAACGAAATGCAGGTTTGTTGCCATTTACATATGCATACGGAGCCAATGCACGCGTTTGCAATTAATAAGCAGGAAAGAGCGGGGGCAGTTTAAATTTCTTTTAAGTTGTACTTTATTACAAATAAAAAAAAATCTTACATTGTATCTTTACATTTGATGAACAACATTGCTTGTGATAGCATGGGCCATGACAGGTCCTCTTTATGGGGAGATCTGGGGTCTCTTGCCTCGAAAGCATCTGATCAAACCAAGATCAGTTTGATCAGATGCTTGTTCAAGCTGGTGATGGTTTCTTTACATGAGCCTGAAACTGGAAGTGATGAAATCCTCGTCACTTCTGTTTTTTTGACGTCACACAGTGGGAGGAACAACATCCCTCCCTCTCACTGTGTCCCCGAAACCGGATGCTACTGGTCACATCTTTAATGCAATAAAGGTGGTGATGGGACCCACTTCCACTGCCTGTAAAAGTAATCCAGTGGCTTCTTAGCCACTAGGATTACTTTTACTTTGTGCAGAATTGCTGGGGCTAAAATATTATATCTTGATCATTGCTTTAGTGATGACCAAGATATCATCCTTCCATTCCAGCGATGTGCTGGTACGTCGGTGGATGGGAAGCAGTTAAAGGGGATTGGTTTGGGGGGCAGTAAAAATGCAGCTCCGCTGCACGTTTACTGCTCCCCCAAATGAAGTGTAAAGTAGCATCTCACCGTTTCTTATGACCATCAGCATTATGATAATTTATACCATATATGATATGATGGTAAGCAAGGTACTCTGTCATGGCTCTCTCTCACATTGCTTTTGAGTGCTGACTTTGTTAACTCATGGCTGTACTGTATGTAACAGACTGTAACAAAGCACAGCCGTAACAAAGTCAGCACCCAAAAGCAATGTGATAGAGAGCTATGATAGAACCATTATAGAGCACCTGCTTATTGTGCTGCCTATGTAATAATTGTAATGCTGAGCTGATAACCTTCTGTGCTGTGAGATTCATAGTAAGACACAGTGAGTATTCTATGCTCTATTCCCCATTCACTGTGTCCAGTGCAGCCACGCTCTTCTCCTGCTCTCCCCTTCCAGCCGCTCAACTTCTTCACATCTCAGCCAGGGGACGAACGGACAATCACAGTATCACTCCACCAGCCGGGACTAATAGAATAATGGGGCAGCATGACGTACATTCGCCCGAAAATTAAGAAATAGTCCCTCCGCTGAGCTCCCCTCCTGGGCCCCTGTGTTGACCTGATGGGGCCCAGGAAAATGATATACCCCCCTGTAAGCAAGTAGGAGAGGAGTCTAGAAAACATTTTTTTTTTTAAATGCAGTAACAAACTGTAATGTTGCCCGGGCCCCACTGTGTAGCTGATGGGGGCGGGCCCCGTACAACACGGCTGGTTGTACTGCCCTATCAGCGGCCCTGGCCCTCATTATTCTTTTGCGGTGATCGCTGCCACTAGGACAGAAAAAAAAGGGGAAAAATAAATATTGACCTACATGTATGTGGCCAGAATAGGAGAATATGGAATACCTTCAAAATGAGCCAAAAGCCACAATTTAACAGGTGTCTCCAGTTGGAGAGCTGTCCACCCACTTTCGGTCATGTCTTTGCCATCAAAATGGCAGCTGGCAGTCAGGGGATTCCTTAACAGGTAGACACGTGCACATAAGTCTTCAGTATTTAAAAATAGAACCTCTTTTATCCAATTGCAGACTATTAACATCACTGTTCAGTATAAAGGAAGGCTTACTTTTTTCTTTTTCCAAATTTAACAGGCAGAAGCAGCCAGGGACAGTAAGCAAAACCCAATGATCCAAAGAAACAGTTCTTTTGCATCCTCGCATGAAGTCTGGAAATATATCTGTGAGCTTGGCATTAGCAAGGTACAAAATACAAGACAAAAGTTACGTAGGTGCTGTAGTATCCACCACTTGTGCCTGTATGATGATCTGTACAGATTTGTTATTGGTTGGTTACTTACTGGGAACTTTGATGTGCAGTCATGCTCAAAAGTTTGCACACCTTGGCAGAAATTGTGAAATTTTGGCATTAATATTGAAAATATGACTGATCATGCCAAAAAAAATGTCTTTTATTTAGCAATCACATGAAGCCATTTATTAGCACATAGTTTTTTTGGATCCTTTTTAAATCATAATGATAACAGAAATCACCCAAATGGCCCTGATAAAAAGTTTACATAACCTGGAATGTTTGGCCTTGGTACAGACACAGAAGGTGGCACACACAGGTTAAAATGGCAATTAAAGGTTAATTTCCCACATTTGTGGCTTTTTAAATAACAATTGGTGTCTGTGTATAAATAGTCAATGAGTTTGTTGGCTCTCACATGGATGCACTAAGCAGGCTAGACACTGAGCCATGAGGAGGTAGAAAAGAACAGTCAAAAGACCTGCCTAACAAGATCATGAAACTTTACAAAGATGGAAAAGGATATAAAAAGATATCCAAAGCCTTGACTATGCCAGTCAGTACTGTTTAATCACTTATTAGTGGAAAATTAGGGGCTCTTTTGATACCAAGCCAAGGTCAGGTAGACCAAGAAAGATTGCTACCAGGGTATGCAAACCTTTGAGCACAACTGTATATGTACCAGAAAGGGGTTATCAGCTGCTGCATTATACCTGGTTAGATTCATTTCAAAGTATCAAAGGATTTTGGGCCTATTTAGATCTGTGCATGTGTGTAGAGGTGCGTTTTTATTTTGTTGTTGTTTTTAGTGGTAGGCAGAGGTTTTGACACGCATTAACAATGTTTTTTAAATCCTTATTTGGAATGGATAAAGTTAACAACCATTGACTTGCCAAGGCTTTTTATTACTTGTTGTCAGTGCATCAAAAACACATTACCTGCCACTGACTTCTGTGGGCCTCCCAATGAGTCAGCGGCTACAAAAAGTGTAGTTGCTGACTTTTATTAAACAGACACTCGCCTGTCCCACAGTCCAGCGATGTGGGTATACGAAGCCCCGCTCTTCTCCCCCTCCTTTCCACGGCACCGGCATTCTTACTGTGGGCACCCGGCTGTGACTTCACAGCCGGGCACGCACTGCGCGAGCCGCACTGTGAATGGCCGGGCAATCTTCTGGGACCTGTGACGTGTCCCAGAAGATTACAGGGAGGGAGGGGGGAAGAGTTGAACTTTCTTCCGGCGCTGCGGAGGCCTGGGAGGAAGTGGGAGCTGGATGCCTCTAGAAAGGACTCCTCGCCCCCTTCTATGCCGCATATCATTTTTTTGGGGGGGAGTGGGTTTTAACAGGTATTTAGCTCCCACTTCCGCACGAGCCACCTAGGCAACTCGAGTGGAAGTTCTCCTCTTCCCCCTCTCTCCCTGCAATCTTCTGGGACAGGTCCCAGAAGATTGCCCGGCCATTGGGGAGGCCCAGTGCAACTCACGCATGCGCTGTGCACACTCGGCTGTGAAGCCGCAAGCTGTCACAGCCAGGTGCCCACACTTGGGATGCCAGCGCTGGAAAGAACCGTGGGAGAGAATCGAGGGTTTGGGCAGCTGAATTTCTGGACTGTGGGACAGGTGAGTATGCTTTTATTAAAAGTCACCAGCTACACTTTTTTTGTAGCTGCTGACTTTTAATAAACCTAAAAACTAGTTTAACTCCACTTTAACATACATGTTTCTGGCTATTAAACTGTACACATCAATTTTGTACTTCAACACTTTTTTTTTTTTTTTTTTTAAGCAGAGCAATAATTAAGAACAGTTAAACAGTGTTAAAGCAGAAGTAAACCCATTGATTTAAGTTTAAAAAAAGTTACATTCCCGGCACGGGCTGGGAATGTAACTGTTACATTGTTTGTGTTCTCAACCAAACTGTCAGACCATCCAATGGCTGCTGTCTTAACTGATCACATGTGCAGCATCATTGCAGTTGAAGATAAACAGAGGCCAAGATGGCAGCTTCCTTGGCTTTAAATGATAGGAGGGTTTACTTCCACTTTACGGAGAGTTTTTCCTACATCCATCTGCAAAGTGAAATTAGTTTTTAGGGTGCATACACACTTCGGCATTCTGATGCAATAAATAACATGCATTGTGATAAGACAACTCATTCATTTTGTGCAAAGAAAGGAAATGACCCATACTTTTCAACATGGTGCATCATAAAAATTAGAAGGAAAAAAAAAAAGCATTCCAGGTGTAGAGTATGGAAACTTGGAGGCATGTGCACATACCTGCAATCCCTGGCCTTTCTGATAGGCAAAGCCTTGGCACTTCCTAATGGTGACTAAGCCTACCCGCCCATCCTTCCTCCTGCACAATTCTGTTGGCAAGTGAGGGGGTTCATTATAGTGATTTATCTGTCAGAAAGCATGGTGGGGAAGGAAGTAGTGGCAGGCTCCAAGATTACCCGACAGTGTTGCCTGTCAGAATAGCTGCAACAGTGTGGTCTTAGGCTGGAATCACATCCTTTCGAGGATAGTATTGTGTAAAAACCTGTATGTTCATGCTTTACTACATGCTATATTTCAGGTTGGGATCTCTTTAGGCTTTGTTCACACTAGTGCGATTTAAGATGCGACTAGAATCGCATGACAATGGAAATCACATTTTCAGTGATGCCCATTCACATCAATGCAACTCAACATGGCTTGATTTATAAAAAGGTTCCTGTACTACTTTGGTGCAATTCTAGTGTGTTGTTGGCCCCATAGAATATGCAAACATAATAAGTTGCACTACACAATCGCACTGAAAATCGGATAACAATCAGATCACAGCAGTGTGAACCTAGCCTTAAGCAAACACAATAAAGTGCATCTGTGATTTTAGACCTAAAATATTTAATTCCTCTTTATGAATTTCTTTTTCTTAAAGGTTGAATTATCAATGGAAGACATAGAAACTATTCTAAACACCCTGATTTATGACGGGAAGGTAGAAATGACCATAATTGCAGCTAAAGAAGGGACAGTGGGCAGTGTGGATGGACAATTGAAACTTTACAGAGGAGTGAACCCAATCATACAGCCAGCAGGTTTAGTGCGTACACCTTGTGGCCTGTGCCCGGTAAGATGGTCTATGTGACCTGTGAAATCTCAGTTTTTACTTTTCACCTTTTTGAGTACTTGCTCATGTCTGTATGAGCTTGCGGTATGTCCCACTTACAGTTTTAGTAAAAAGCCATAAACATTTAGATTTTCATTTAGATTTTCTTTCATTTTCTGTCCACTGAAACAGTTGTCAGCCGAACAGGAAGTGGAGTGAAGCCTAACGGAGGCACAGATAGCAGTAAAACCTTTAAAGGGTTCTAACCCTTAACCACTATATTAAAAACTAACAAAAAATAAGTTGCTGGCTGGACACACATGCATACAAAGCTGATCCCCCACTTTTTAGTTTGAATAGTTAGTTTGGACCAAGCTAGTCCAAAGGAACTATTTACTTTACTAAGAAATGCAGCAGCTCCCAGTGTTGTATAAACTGTGTGCAGCCTCAGCTACATACAGTATACAGCGCTGGGTTCCATCAGTGGAATCGGAAATTCCTGTCCCACTCCTGCAACAAGGGGGCCTTGTATTCCATAAATTAAAACAAAACTTCTCCTGATTGGGTGAGGGGGAGATTGTCACATTCTTTGCCCACCTCTCTACCTTGGCTAATCAGAGGACGCTTTGTATTCATTTAGTGACGGTCAGCACAGTGGTTAGCACTTTCACCTAGCAGCAAAAAGGGTCGCTGGTTCGAATCCTGACCACGACACCATCTGCCTGGAGTTTGCATGATCTCCCTGTGCCTGCGTGGGTTTCCTCCGGGTACTCCGGTTTCCTCCCACACTCTAAAGACATGCTGGTAGGTAAATCTGATCCTGTCTAAATTGGCCCTAGTATGTATGAATGTGTGTTAGGGACCTTAGGTTGTAAGTTTCCTGAGGGCAGGGACTGATGTGAATATACAATGTAAAGCGCTGCGTACGCTATATAAGTACCTGAAATAAATAAATACAAAGCTCCCTGCGAAAGGCTGAGCAGTGCCGCTCAGCCTGACTTTATTTTTTTTCGGGAGTGGGCTGAGAATCTGCTGCATCTCAGTGAAGTACCGTAAATAGTTTGGAGCAGCTTGGTCTAAACTAACTGTTGAAACACTTCCCATCCAGTGTACATATACAGTGGATATAAAAAGTCTACACAAAAAAGTCTACACACCCCTGTTAAAATGTCAGGTTTCTGTGATGTAAAAAATTGAGACAAAGATAAATATTTTAAGAACTTTTTCGACCTTTTTAATGTGACCTATACACTGTACAACTTAATTGAAAAACAAAACTTAATTGAAAAACAAACTGAAATATTTTAGGATAGGGAAGTAGAAATAAACTAAAATAATGTGGTTGCATAAGTGTGCACACCCTGTTATAACTGGGGATGTACAGTGGGGCAAAAAAGTATTTAGTCAGCCACCAATTGTGCAAGTTCTCCCACTTAAAAAGATGAGAGAGGCCTGTAATTGTCATCATAGGTATACCTCAACTATGAGCGACAAAATGTGGAAACAGATCCAGACAATCACATTGTCTGATTTTTGAAAGAATTTATTTGCAAAGTATGGTGGAAAATAAGTATTTGGTCCATATCAAAAGTTCATTTCAATACTTTGTTATATATCCTTTGTTGGCAATGACAGAGGTCAACCATTTTCTGTAAGTCTTCACAAGGTTGTCGCACACTGTTGCTGGTATGTTGGCCCATACCTCCATGCAGATCTCCTCTAGAGCAGTGATGTTCTGGGGCTGTCGCTGGGCAACACAGACTTTCAACTCCCTCCAAAGGTTTTCTATGGGGTTGAGATCTGGAGACTGGCTAGGCCACTCCAGGACCTTGAAATGCTTCTTACGAAGCCACTCCTTCGTTGCCCGGGCGGTGTGTTTGGGATCATTGTCATGCTGAAAGACCCAGCCACCTTTCATCTTCAATGCCCTTGCTGATGGGAGGAGGTTTGCACTCAAAATCTCACGATACACGGCCTCAATCATTCTTTCATGTACACGGATCAGTCGTCCTGTTCCCTTTGCAGAGAAACGGCCCCAAAGCATGATGTTGCCACCCCCACGCTTCACAGTAGGTATGGTGTTCTTTGGTTGCAACTCAGCATTCTCTCTCCTCCAAACACGACGAGTTGTGTTTCTACCAAACAGTTCTACTTTGGTTTCATCTGACCATATGACATTCTCCCAATCCTCTTCTGGATCATCTAAATGCTCTCTAGCAAACCTCAGACGGGCCCAGACATGTACTGGCTTAAGCAGGGGGACACGTCTGGCACTGCAGGATCTGAGTCCCTGGCGGCATTGTGTGTTACTGATGGTAGCCTTTGTTACTTTTGTCCCAGCTCTCTGTAGGTCATTCACTAGGCCCCCCCGTGTGGTTCTGAGATTTTTGCTCACCGTCCTTGTGATCATTTTGACCCCACAGGGTGAGATCTTGCGTGGAGCCCCAGATCGAGGGAGATTATCAGTGGTCTTGTATGTCTTCTATTTTCTAATTATTGCTCCCACAGTTGATTTCTTCACACCAAGCTGCTTGCCTATTGCAGACTCGATCTTCCCAGCCTGGTGCAGGTCTACAATTTTGTTTCTGGTGTCCTTCGACAGCTCTTTGGTCTTCACCATAGTGGAGTTTGGAGTCTGACTGTTTGAGGTTGTGCACAGGTGTCTTTTATACTGATAACAAGTTCAAACAGGTGCCATTAATACAGGTAATGAGTGGAGGACAGAGGAGCCTCTTAAAGGAGAAGATACAGGTCTGTGAGAGACAGATATCTTGTTTGTAGGTGACCAAATACTTATTTTCCACCATAATTTGCACATAAATTCTTTCAAAAATCAGACAATGTGATTGTCTGGATTTGTTTCCACATTTTGTCTCTCATAGTTGAGGTATACCTATGATGACAATTACAGACCTCTCTCATCTTTTTAAGTGGGAGAACTTGCACAATTGGTGGCTGACTAAATACTTTTTTGCCGCACTGTAGCTGTGTTCAGAATTAAGCAATCGCATTTAAACTCATGTTAAATAGGAGTCTGTACATACCTTCCATAATTTAAAGTGCCTCTGATTAACCCCAAATAAAGTTCAGCTGTTCTAGTAGGTCTTTCATGACATTTTTAGTCGCATCCTACAGTAAAAGCCATGGTCCGCAGAGAGCTTCTAAAGCATCAGGGGGATCTCATTGTTAAAAGGTATCAGTCAGGAGAAGGATATAAAAGATTTTCCAAGGCATTAGATATACCATGGAACACAGTAAAGACAGTCATCATCAAGTGGAGAAAATATGGCACAACAGTGACATTACCAAGAACTGGACGTCCCTCCAAAATTGATGAAAAGAAGAGAAAACTGGTCAGGGAGGCTGCCAGGAGGCCTACAGCAACATTAAAACAGCTGCAGGAATATCTGACAAGTACTGGCTGTGTGGTACATGTGACAACAATCTCCGGTATTCTTCATATGTCTGGGCTATGGGGTGGAGTGGCAAGACGGAAGCCTTTTCTTATGAAGAAAAATATCCAAGCCCAGCTAAATTTTGCAAAAACACATCTGAAGTCTAGCAAAAAGCATGTGGGAAAATATGTTATGGCCTGATGAAACCAAGGTTGAACTTTTTGGCCTTAATTCCAAAAGATATGTTTGGTGCAAAAACACCACCGTACATCACCAAAAGAGCACCAGAAGATTAAAGTTTTGGAATGGCCCAGCCAGAGCTCAGACCTGAATCTGATTGAAAATCTGTGGGGTGATCTGAAGAGGGCTGTGCACAGGAGATGCCCTTTGCAATCTGACAGATTTGGAATGGGCAAGTATTGCCAAGTTAAGATGTGCCATGCTGATACTCATACTGAGTCTACACAAGGCTGAGTGTTGTAATAAAATCAAAAGGTGCTTCAACAAAGTATTAGTTTAAGGGTGTGCACACTTATGTAACCATATTTTAGTTTTTTAGTTTTACTTCCCTCCACCTAAAAGATTTCAGTTTGTTGTTCAACTGGGTTGTACACTTTATAGGTCACATTAAAGGTGGAAAAAGTTCTGAAATGATTTATCTTTGTCTCATTGTTTTACATCACAGAAACCTGATATTTTAACAGGGGTGTGTAGACTTTTTATATCCACTGTATATGTAGCCCCAATCCTGATGTGTTTTTTTAGAGCCAGTAAAGTGCATTTTTCATGAAAATTTGCATTTGATAAATCGCTGCGCAAATTGCAACAGCCACCATTTTATTTTCCAGGGCATCTGCTTTCAGAAAATATATGTTTGGGGTTCTGAGTAATTTTCTAGCAAAAAATGTTGATAACATATGTGGAAATTGGCATGGGCAGCAAGTGGTTAAAATGCACTACAAGCTGGAAATGAGCTTTAACGCTGCTGCTTACTGTAAAGCCCACTTCAGTATGATTATTGATATTCATCAATTGTTTGTACCTTCGCTTAACTTTCATTTTCTTTTTGTTTTCCTGGACAGGTTTTTGATGACTGCCAAGAAGGTGGCGATATTTCTCCATCTAACTGTATATATATGTCTGAGTGGCTGGAGTTCTGATGGAGGCCTATTGCAAAGTAACACAGGGCAAGATCTCTCCCTATACGTGTGACACACTTTGGTGTATCCAACTGTACAAACTGTACTAAATTATTTATTTTAGATGTTTACAATTTTTATTATTATTCAGATTCCACTTTTGATATTACTTCAGTTAAAATAATGACCAAACCAAAGAGCGATGTAGTTTTATATAACGCAATATTCCGCTATTAAGTTGTAAATGTGGTAATAAACATCTCGGAAGGAACCGTGAATACTATGAAAAAGTACTTACCATTTTTAGTGAGATGCTAAATAAATAATAGTAAGGTATAAACATTTGCATGTGGTTTTTTTTTTTTTTTTTTTTTTTTTTTAAAAAGTGCTTGGAAAGCAGTACAAAATTGAAATTGCATATGTAGATAGAAGTAAATATTTGAGTATGTTATCCGAGATAAATGCATATTTTGTCAAGTAGTGTTATGTTTTTTTTGTTTTTCTTTAATTGCATAATTTTGCAGTTGGGCCCCATGCACACTGGGCACTAACTCCAGTGTATGGGGCTACAGCGTTTAGCTGCAGACGGCACAAGTGTCCCATCCAGCCTCATGTTAACTACTTAAATACCAGACGCTTTCACCCCCTTCCTGCCCAGGCCCATTTTCAGCTTTCAGCACTCTCACACTTTGAATGAGAGCTGTGCGGTCATACAACACTGTACCCATATGACATTTTTATCTTTGGCAGTGATGGACAGTTTCTATTGAACTATCTAATGAGTAGAGAAGCCGGCTGTACATCTGGCTTCTGTCGAAGGAGCATGACCAAAAAAAGTCTGCCAATCAGTGCTCTCAGCCAATGGCTGAAAGTGCTGATCTTTTTGTTCTGGGGGGGCAGAACACAATAGCTCAGCAGGGAGATTGCTGTACTAGCATTGGATTGTTAGTACAGGATCATCTCCCAAGCTCTAAGGTTTTATTTTTGTTTTGTTTTTCCGTTCAGGTCACTGGGAAAAAAAAAACTGATAGTGTATACTAGGCTCAACAGCATGATTAGATTAATCTTCCGTGCAACTAATGAGATTCAGGCAGCCACGGCAGCCCGCATACCCAAATAGTGTTTTGATAGGATGCAGTCATTCTTTTGCTGATCATTTTCCACCTGGTTCAGTCAATTTTTAAATGGACTTTTGTTTGTCAGGACCAGGGGCGTTGCTAGGTCTACAAACGATCTGGGGCTAGAGCCCATAGCAGCGAAGTAAAGAAAGTCATACGCTTGGGCAGGCATACACATGTATATACAGTAATATATGTGTGTGTGTGTATATATATCCCCAGGGAGCCCCCCCATTTACATCAGGGTCCCCAGAGAGCCCCCCTTACATCAGGGTCCACAGAGAGCCCCCCTTACATTAGGGTCCCCAGAGAGCCTCCCCCTTGCATCAGGGTCCCCAGAGAGCCCCCACTTACATCAGGGTCCCCAGAGAGCCTCCCCTCCCCTTGGGGGACCCCTGCAGAGACTCGGGGCTATGGGACCCAGATTCGGGGCTATGGCCCCAAAAGCCACCCCCTAGCGACGCCACTGGTCAGGACCACCCACAGCTGTTTCCGGCTGAAATTTGGGATGTGTATGGCTAGCCTTATGCCGCGTACACACAATCGGACTTTCCAACAGGAAATGTTGGATGTGAGCTTGTTGGCGGTAAGTCCGACCGTGTGTATGCTCCATTGGACATTTGTTGTCGGATTTTGCCAACAAATGTTGGCTAGCAGGTTCTCAAATTCTCCACCAACAAATGTTTGTTGGACTTTCTGATCATGTGTGCACAAAAGTCCACGCATGCTCGGAATCAAGGACGAGCCGGAAGCGCTTGGTCTTGTAAAACTAGTGTTCGTAAAGGAGATATCACATACGTCTTTTGCGTCACTACGTTCGTAATTGTTGGCCAACATTTGTGTGATCGTGTGTATGCAAGGCAAGTTGGGGCCAACACCCTTCGAACAAAAATCCACGGTTTTGTTGTCGGAAAGTATGATCTTGTGTACGGGGCATTAGACTGAACGGAGAGGACATCCTCTTTTAGTCAGCCTCTGTCTCTTGTGAGCTTAACCACAACAGATCTGTGTGCAGGGCTGGGGAGGAGAAGGGTCTATGACATCACACAGTCATGGTATAGAAAGTTTTCAGGATTATTTTCTTGCCAGTACTGAGAGGAATCGCAGTATGCAGCGGATGGGCCAGACCCTTCTCCACTAGAAGTATAACACGAGCAATGTTTCCACACATTTTATAAAGCGGATTACACCATTAAAATAAAAAACTTCTCCTTCAAGCTCCACTTCAACCAAACTGAAATGTTTTTTTTATTATAAATAAGAACGGCAAAAGGAAACAGTGTTTATGTAGAATTTGGGATCAGTTTCTTCACTGTATTCAGCAGATCATGGAATTCTGTGTTCTGGAAATGGCCACGGTCATCGTATTTGTGCAGCTCTGCATCTAGGTTATCAGCCACTTGTTGCTGCTCACTCCATGGCAGGAATGGATCATCTGTGGAACCAAACTGAATTATATGGCGACAATTGGCTTTTATCTTCTCCCACTGCCAGGGACGACTAAAGTATCCTAGATGTTTGAAGGGTTAAAAGACAAAAAAAAAAAAGCCGAGTTAAAAAGGTCTATGGCCTCGATCATCACGTTGCACTGCAGTATTAGAGAAAATGATCACTTTGCTTGGCCCTCAACCCCTCCTTACATTGGCATCCACGTCTCCTTGATTTGATCCATATTATCCACTTTTATTTAAAGACCTTTCACACCTGTTGGCGTTGGCACTCATATCCTCTTTCCTGGTTTGGTAGGATATGTTCCATCAAGATGTCTTACTTTTCCCAAGTGCTCTACTTTTTCGGGGCCCTCCCAATCTTGACTTACATTCCCAGACTTGAACAATGGAACATACTAAAATGTATCTGGGGTAATAGACCAAGCCTAGAGGCTCATTTATTGTATTGCCATAAACTGCTAGAAGGCCTAATGCCCCGTACACACAGTCAGATTTTCCGACGGAAAATGTGTGATAGGAACTTGTTGTTGGAAATTCCGACCGTGTGTGGGCTCCATCACACATTTTCCATCGGAATTTGACACACAAAGTTTGAGAGCTTGCTATAAAGTTTTCCGACAACAAAATCCATTGTCGGAAATTCCAATCGTGTGCATGACGCACAAAGTGCCACGCATGCTCAGAATAAATTAAGAAACGAAAGCCATCGGCCTCCGCCGTTTATAGACCCGACGTACGTGTTTTACGTCGCCACGTTCAGAACGATCGGATTTTACGACAACTTTGTGTGACCGTGTGTATGCAAGACAAGTTTGAGCCGACATCCGTCGGGAAAAAAAATCCATGGATTTTGTTGTCGGAATGTCCAATCAATGTCCGACCGTGTGTACAGGGCATTAGTGTTCCTAATCTATCCAAATATTTCATAACTGCACAATTAATACCATTAGCAGTGCTCCAGGGTACGGTAGTCGATCTTCTGCTATTGTCTTATTTAAACATCATGTATTGCTCCACAACCTGATGAATTACAGGCCTCCTCTCATTCTAGTCTTCTATTTTTTTTTTTTTGACTTAGCACTACTGGACCTCTGGTCTAAGCATTCTAAACTTCTCCCTGTGCCATTTAACCTCCATATCGGCCATCTGCTAACATTTTTTGTTTTAAAGTGGTTGTAAACCCCTTCAAATACCCGGTGAAGTGACTGGCCTCAGGTGATATGCAGAAATGAAACAAATCCTCCATAATTTGTACCTGTTTATCTTCAATCTTCTCTTCGCTACACCTGTTCAAAGTGCTGCATTTTAAAGCCTGTCTGAGAGTTCAGGAAAAAAAAGGGGGTGGAGAGCTGAAGCTACATTTTGCAGAGCTCAGTGAGCTGATTGGAGGGAAGGAACACCCCACACAGACAAGAACAGAGCTGTGGATGTCAATCTGCTGGAGGCCCCTTCAATGTCACCTTTTTTCTCTTGGTGTCAGGAAAACTTGTCAGAAGTGATTCATGCTGATAGAGGAATGAAGCAGCAGACAGAAATCACACTTGGTGCTCTTAAATTAAGACAAGTACACACTATAGAGGGATATGCTTTGTTCATATTTCATGTCTGAGGTTTACAACCACTTTATTTATCCTACTCGAACAGGCAGCGTTGAGTTCTTCTTCCAATCCCTTGAATTTGTACCAGGCTCGCCTCTACCTCTTTTCCCCCCTTGGACTTTTTTTGATATTCAAGACCAGTTTGCCAGCCAGCATTATACTTTTTGTACGTGCAAGCACAGTTGCGAAATTATGGCTTCATGTTTACTGTTACTTTTTGCTTTATTGTAATCTTTATTTACACTCCAATTGTACCCATTCACTTAATAACCTCCATAAAATTTTGTGAAAGAAACTTTAAACAAAGAAGCATTTATTACATTTTTGGTGGTAATTTTGATTCTCCCCCCCCATTTGTTCATCCTATAAATGATGGTATCATTGCACTACTATTTAAACCTGCTACTCAAAAACATTAAGGCTGGATTCACACTATTGCGAATTGGATGTGGATTTTTTACCGCATCCAATTCGCATGTCAGGAGATTGTGCTTGGCTCTCTGGAGCCAGTTCGCACATCTCCGGTGCAAATTGCACAGGAGTCCTGTGCGTCTTCTGGTCCGTTTCAGGTCTGAATTCAGCCAAAAATTCAGACTCAATTCTGCCCTGACATGGTGAACGGGGACACACCAGACCCCTGCTGTGAGCCGCTCCATGCTGCAGTGTGAACTGGGCCTAAAAGGTAATAAAAAGTGTTAAATATTTATTTTGGCCAAAAAAAGCACTGCCCCCAGAATCCTTATCCTATGACTAAATGCCAACGTGTTTGTCTTGTGGTCTCAATCAATCTGAATTAATAAAGACACACAAAACTACACCATTATTCTCTCCATAAAGTATATATAATTATTTATTTGCAAAGTAGCATAAATGTGTTTTTAAAGCACATGCATGTACCACTTATTTTAAGTATTAAGCCAAAAATTAACGTGAGGGGATATAAAAGCAAGAATAATAAATCCATTTCCAATAAAGAGCAGACCACTTGGCAGAAATCTTCTCGGCTTACATAATGAGGAGGAGCTGTTTGTAGTCTAAATAAATTAGGAGGGCAGCCTAGGGTGGCAGCACTGCTCCTAGTGATGTGAATGGGTGTCATCACCCCAGGACAGGAAGTTACTTAAAGTGGAACCTCACTCTCCCAATCAACATTGATTATTTTTAATCCTTGTGCTGCTAGCATAAGTATATAGAAGAAGTGTATGAGAATTAAATGGTGTGCAGACCTGCCATCATCCTAGAAGATATTCAGAGAGTGTATGCAACAAAGAGCATGGAGGGGACGCCCCTTTGGGCTTTATAGGGCAGGAAAGGAGTATAGAGAGTAGATATATATATAAAAGGCAAAAAAAGCCAACTTTATTGATGTACAAAAAATAAAAAAAAGTTAATATATAACATACAGAGCATGTAATGAATATCACCCAAAGCTAGCACCCCAATAGGCCAATTTGTTAGCTTTGGGTGATATTCATTACACGCTTTTAAATTAGTAAAGAAAGTAATTTGTTAGGTCAACTTGGCCCAATCGAAAAGTGAAAGCAAACCTGAAGATCAGCTTTAAGCTTTCGTTCACATATATGCGTTGCAGGAAACGCATTGAAATAGCATGCGATCTGCCACCGGTGTCAATGTTAAATTAATGACAGACCAAAATGGGTTGCAAAACAGTGCGATTGCAAGAATCGGATCGCATGGGTGTGAACTCCTATCCAAATCACATGTGATGTCCAGCACCACACAAACGTGAACCTAGGCTAAATCATTACAATAACAAAGGGGTTTGGGACTTTAAATCTCCCTCCTGTCGAAAAATAATTTTCCGTGATGTTGCTCTTTTGCCATATACCTGATCTACTATTGCATTCTTTTTAGACATATAAAGGCATCTGCTCCTGATGAGTGGTTTTAACCACGAAACGCGTCAAGCTACATGGGATGCCAACATATTCTAAAATCACTAATCACCTAAGTATGATACGCTACTTATATACCGTATTTATCGGCGTATAACACGCACAGGCGTATAACACGCACATTCATTTTAAGAGGGAAGTTTCAGGAAAAAAACTTAAATTTTAAATAAGGAACTTTGAAGCAAAATAAGGGTCAGTGCCCATCTGCAGCCTCACCATTGCCATCAATGCAGCCTGATCAATGCGCACCTGCTGCCTCACAAGTGCCATCAATGCAGCCTCACCATTGCCTTCAATGCAGCCTCACCATTGCCATCAATGCATCAGCCTCACCACTGCCATCAATGCATCAGCCTCACCACTGCCATCAATGCATCAGCCTCACCACTGCCATCAATGTTGCAGCCTCACCATTGCTATCAATGCAGCAGCCTCACCATTGCCATCAATGCATCAGCCTCACCATTACCTTCAATGCAGCAGTCTCGCCAATGCCATCAGTGCAGACTGATCGATGCCCGTCTGCAGCCTAGAGGATACAGGGAGGGGGGCGGGACAAGCGCCGACAGATTACATACAGTGAGAATCTCCTATGATAGACAGAACAGTGGTCCAATGGGGGCCCAGGAGAAGGGACTTCTTATTACAGAGGCCGCCAAGTAAACAGAAGATTCTCACTGTATGTAACCTGATGGCGCTCGTCCCACTCCTCCCTGTCCCCTCCGAGGCAGCTAAAATTGAAGTATTGGCGTATAACACGCACACGCTATTTGCACCCGATTTTCATGGTGAAAAAGTGAGTGTTATACACCAATAAATACAGTAAGTATTATACGCCACTAATGTTGGACAAGATACAAACATATTGATTGGTGCTTCATTTACCAAAACAAGGATGGGTCATTGAGATGGACTGCTCTAATGTTAATGCATGTATGCATATGTAAAGTACTGATGTTTGTGTATATTATATGAAATTGTCTTTTAATACTTTTTTACATTTTTTTGTAATGTGACATGTTTACAATTTGAATAAATCAACTCTGTATCTGACTATTGATCATCTGCCTCATTTAAAGTCCCAAACCCCTTTGTTATAGTATTGAATTAGGGATGGGGGCCTGTGTTAGCACAGGCTGCAGTTAAAGTCCCAAACCTTTGTTTTTAGGCTAAATCATAGTGAGTGATCCTGTCACCAATGTACAGTTGCAGCCTTTACTGAATTCAGCTACTTTGTTGTCATCCTTTCCTGTCTGCTCCCATGATGTACTACAAGCAGCAGTGCCAGCACTGGCATGTTCTGCGGTGTTCACCACAGCAAAATTTTGACATTCAATCATCACATAGGTGTGGAAATGTCCACAGAGTGTTTATACACAGATAATAAAAAAATAATAATAATGGAATTTTGTTTCAAATACAGTGCTCTACAAATATTCTTTACTGGGAAGTAGGTTCTACTGTAAATTACTTTAAAAAAAAAATAACTGTGCAGCATTAGAGCCAAGGATAACAGGAAATACTGCATTCTACAGGACAGGAACTGCAATCTCCAACTTTGTAACTTATTCTTATTAGAAAAATAGTAGATATCTTTAATGTGTACCCAGCATAATAAAAACTTACCACTCTCACGTTCATTATTATCTCCCAAATCAGAGGTGTAAGCCGACACAAGAATGATTGCATAAACCGGGTGTTTTTCAGCAAACCTGTTGAAAATTCACAATGATAATCCATATACTGTAACAGAAAATTGTATTAAAAGTGGAGGGCCACCCTAAAATAAAAAATTGTATCAAAAATATTTTAAAAAAAAAACATTTGAAAAAAAAAACATTAACTTACCTGAAACCCTTGTTGCTAGGCAGTCTTCCTAATCTGCCTCTTCCTATTCCGCGGCGCTTCCTCCTCTTTGGCGAGCGGCCCCGTTGCCTTTTGGGAACTGTGTGTGTCCCAGAAAACCACGGGGCCATTCACAAAGCGCCGTGTGACTCGCGCATGCGCAGTAGGAAACGGGCAGTGAAGCCTCAAGGCTCCACTGCCTGTTTCCCTTCGTTAAGATGGAGGCACCGGCGGCTGATCCAATGGACGGATTGGCCTCAGGTGGCTGACATCGCAGGCTCGCTGGACAGGTAAGTGTCCTTTTAAAAAGTCAGCAGCTACAGTGTTTGTAGCTGCTGACTGTAAAAAAAAAAAAATATTGCGGCCGGAACACCCCTTTAAATACTTTTCTTTTACTGGTGCCAATCCATGGCAACATACATGTGGTAGTATGCTGCCATGTTGGTGCCAAGAAAACGGAAAATTGCATCAAAAACTTCATGTAATTTTCCTTTTCTGGCTTTAATCCATGGCAGCATACTACCACATGTATTCTGCAATGTTGGCACCAGGAGATCCTCTCATCTGCTCAAGTACTAGGGGTGCAAGTACCTACTCATTCTAGAGCCTTAAAATGGAACGGGAGAGAAAAACAGCTAAATGCTCGGTTCAAATACAAATATGCTGAATGTATTCTACCTACCATACAATTTGATAGCCAGTTATTCATTTGAAATGCACACCGCTGCTATCAAGGAAGATAAACCTGCTACTTTACTGCATCAGCTCCCTGCTCACTGGACAGAACTAATGAAGCTAATTAAATTGACAGGGAGCCTTCCCCACTGGCAGAATACAATGAAGACTGCCGGCGGCTTTAGTCGTCGGCAGTGATTGGGCAAAAAAAAACCCCAGACAGGCTGGTTGTACTAAAGTCGATCGATGGATCGACAACCAGCCTGCCCATAGATTTATTGAAATTCGGATGATTTAGAAAGAATTCCGATCTATCTATGGCTGACTTAAGTTTTAGTGCTCAATGAGGAAATAATCATGCAGGCCACTTTTTTGTGCATTAAAGTATGTTGACATCCTATTCATCTTGAATGGGCTGGCTAATGAAAAGTGCCACAATACACAAAAATGCATGTATACAATTCTCCATACCTCATGGCTGCAGCTGCTCCAGAGCTGTGTCCAATAATTATTGTACTTTTATCACACTGTAGTTCTGATTCCATGAATGGAAGCCATATTGATTCTCGTGCTGTAACTGGGTTGAGAAAAAAAATATATACACATCAAGCTAAAATTAACAGGGACCAGGAAACGGTATCACACTTTTCTTATATATATATATATATATATATATATAAAAGAAGTGTAAAAATACATGTATGTACTCCTTCAGTTTAATCAGAAAAAACAGGCATTTCCAGCGGTTGCCTATGCAGCCTGTCATTGATTTTGACAGGTTGCCCTGCAGTGGGGTTGGTCATTGCATCTTTGTCTCCCGGCCACACAAAAACGTTGGGATTTGATGCACATGGGCTAAATGAACAGTGTGCATGAAGTCTAATGGTTTTAAATAATGTTACTGTAGATAGGTCTGGCAAGAGAAACAAAGACATAAAGCCTGCATGTAAACAGTTTAAAAAAAAAAAAAAACTACATAAGGAAAGAAGAGGGGTAGGAGAAGGTTAGTTTATAAATTAAGTTTATCAGGTTAGATTTACATCCAACAGCCCCTTGTCTATATGCAAAGTTATGACATACCAATATGTTCAATTCCAAGGGGCGGGCTAGGGTAGTATACGGACAGGCAAGGATACTATACGGACAGTGGTATCAGTGGCAATGCTGGTGGGATCAGTCAATGGCAGTGCTGGTGGGGTAGGATTCAGTGGCAGTGCTGGGGGGAAGGGAGGGAATCAGTGGCAATGCTGGGGAGGGATGGGATTGGTGGCAGTGCTGGGAAGGGGGTCAGTGGCAGTGCTTGGAGGGGGAGGGGGGGTCATTGGCAGTGCTGGTGGGAAGGGAGGGAATCAGTGGCAGTGCTGGGAGGGGGGGTCATTGGCAGTGCTGGTGGGATAGAATTCAGTGGCAGTGCTGGGGGGAAGGGAGGGAATCAGTGGCAGTGCTGGGGAGGGGGGGCGTCAGTGGCAGTTCTGGGGAAGGGGGGTGTCAGTGGCAGTTCTGGGGAAGGGGGGTGTCAGTGGCAGTGCTGGGGAAGGGGGGCGTCAGTGGCAGTGCTGGGGAAGGGGGGCGTCAGTGGCAGTGCTGGGGAAGGGGGGCGTCAGTGGCAGTGCTGGGGAAGGGGGGCGTCAGTGGCAGTGCTGGGGAAGGGGGGCGTCAGTGGCAGTGCTGGGGAAGGGGGGGGGTTAGTGGCAGTGCTGGGGAGGGGGGGGTCAGTGGCAGTGCTGGGGAGGGGGGTCTCACATCTGGAAGTTCCCTTTCCTTCTTCCTATGGGGACACTGGTTCTGATGACCTGGGAGTCCCCAAGGAATTCCTTTACTTTTCAAGGATTTCTGCTCACTTCCTGTTTGGCTATGGGTCAGAAACTGAAAGAAATCTTCCGAATGGGACACAGATGGCGAAAAGAAAACTCTGACGGGGGTTATAACCTTCCCCTACTCTATCCAAAATTTTAAAAAAAGTTTTGCCTATAGTTCTACTTTAAGACACAATTTCACTGAAGTTTTTTTTTTTTTTTTTTTGCATGAAGGTAAAAACCCTTCAGTGTGCAGCTCCCCCCTCAGCTTCCCTTATACTCACATGAGCCCGATCTCGAACCAGTGCTGTGCACAAGAGCAGCGCCTCCCTCCAGGTCTCTTTCTCCTCATTGGCAGAGATGCAGCAGTAGGCGTATTGGCTCCTGCTGCTGTCAATCACAACAAGCAAGGAGGGGGCAGGGCTGAGTCGCGTTCTCTGAGGTTGATTTACTGAAACTGGAGAGTGCAAAATCTGGTGCAGCTGTGCATGGTAACCAATCATTGGCTAACTTTAGCTTGTTCAATTAAGCTTTGACAAAAAAAACTGGAAGCTGATTGGTTTCTATGCAGATCTGCACCAGATTTTGCACTCGCCAGTTTTAGTAAATCAACCCCACTGTGTGTCTTATGGACACAGAGAGCCAGCTTGGGAGCGAGCATGCACAAGTGGGGGGCACTCAGCAAGACAAAGGCATAATGAGCTAGTATGCATAGCATACTAGCTCATTATGAATTACTTACCTGAGATCGAAGCCCCCGCAGCGGTCCTCGGCCGACATCTCTCCGGGGGGGTTACTTCTGGGTATCGTGGCTCCGGCGCTGTGATTGGCCAGAGCCGAGATGACGTCACAGTACAACTGGAGCAACGGCACATACGTGCCATTGCTTCAGTTTGCTTAAGTGCGCATGTGCCGATGACGTCGTCACATGCACATACAGGGATATCTCCTAAACCGTTCAGGTTTAGGAGATATCCAGTGTAGCTACAGGTAAGCCTAATTATAGGCTTGCCTGTAGTATAAAGTGGTTGTAAAGGGTTTACAACCACTTTAAAGCTGAACTCCAGGCACAAAAACTTTAATATATTCCTCAGTCACCACTAATTATATAAATCCACCGTGTGCACCATATACCTTTGCAAACATACTTTTTTTTTTTTATGATTACATTATTTTTAAAAAGCCAGTATAAAGAATACATAGTGAAGAAAAAAAAATCATTTTTGGATTTACCCAATCATTTTTTGCCTCTCAATCCTTCATGGGTCATGTAACTAGAGGCACAGCAGGTGGAGTGTCCTTTATCTACACCCTTAGCACTAAAGGGTGTCACTCTTTCCCATTTCAGAAAGTTGTGCAGTACAAGCCAGGGGTGTTGCTAGGTCTACAAAAGATCTGGGGCTAGAGCCCATAGCAGCGAAGTAAAGAAAGTCATACGCTTGGGCAGGTATACACATGTATATAATACAGTGGTGGTGCGTCCATAAGGGCGCACGTGTGCCGCCCCCTCTCTCCAGCCACCCCCTCCATGCCCAATGGATAGATTCATGCATTGCAAGTACAAACACGCATGGTCGGAATCAATGCTCACCAAACACGAAATTAGCAGAAGGGGCCCAAAGGGTGGTGCTCAAGAGCTAAAATACCTTGCAGTACGTCACTACGTTTGTTTGTGGCACAACAATTGTGTACCGTTAGTATGCGAGACAAGATCCTGGCACACGCCCTTTTGACAAATCAGACGCTCGGTTGGCCAACAATCGTACCATGTGTATGAGGCTCTAGGCTGGGATGCCATTAAAGTTTATGTGCGTGTAAAGACAGGCGTCCCAATAGTTTTGGTAATATAGTGTACTGTGCACCCAGGATTGGGGCTCCTCAGACACACAGAAGATTACATATGTAGACCTCTTGGATCTGGTAACTCATCTCTGTTCACTATACAGTAAAAACTATATATTTACAATCTTTTGTATTTCTTAAAAACAGCACCATGTGATAAAATTTGCTTTGCAAATGAAATAAAATAATATACTTACATGGATCAGGCATGTTTTGAAGCAAGCACTTGAAATTTGGAATCTGCAAGATACAGGAATGACAAATGAGCCTGCCCTGTGTTTTAGCTCACACCTCTCACTGTATAATTCATTTTACCTTTTGTAATCTCTTTTTTGTCCATCCATACCAGATGCAGGATGTTACATCCCCTCCCCCGTTTCCTGGGACTATCACCGCTTTTACCGGACAATCCACAGACAGGTCTTCAGACATTGTCACATTACACACTACAGCTTGTGTTCAGGAAATGCATGGCTTAAAAGAGATGCATCATGGGAAATGTAGTTTTTTCCTGCAGATATTCAACTGAATGTTTAGACTTCTTTCACACTGAGGAGTTTTTCAAGCGCTTTTGCGTTAAAAAATAGCACCTGAAAAGCTCACGAAAACTGCTTCCTATTAAAATCAATGGACGCTTTCACACTGGGGCGGTGCGCTGGCGGGGGAGGTGAAAAAACTCCTGCAAGCAGCATCTTTGGAGTAGGGATGAGCTCCGGCGTGTTCGCATGGCGCACGTGCCGAGCCCGCCAGGAAGTCGGCACGGCGCAGCGCTAATCACAAGCAGTGAGACATTTCCCGATGTGCGGCTGCAGAGATCGGGAAATGTCTCCCTGCCTGTGATTAGCGCTGCGCCGTGCCGACTTCCTGGCGGGCTCGGCACGTGCGCCATGCGAACACGCCGGAGCTCATCCTTACTTTGGAGCATATTTGGAGAGCTAAAAACAGAGCCTCAAAAACGCTCCTCTCCATTGAAATGAAGGGAAGCGCCTGAAAGTAGGCTTTTGCATGAGCACATGGTTGGATCAATGTACTAAGCCTAGGGCTACATAGGGGATTTTCAATCTCAAAGATGAAAGAAATCTGCAAGTGCAAAAATTGTTTTTTGGAGCTCCTACCCATGATTGCTAGGGAATCGGTCCCCTGTCATGCTTCACTTAGTATATACAGGCGAATGTTTAATGCATTTTTTTATGTGACTTGAAGTACAGGAATAGATGAAAATCATGCGTAGCCATGCCTGTTTCAGGAACTCTCATTAAAGCCAAAAAGGGGAAGTTCTGCTCTTCCTCTGCCATATATGAAATTTTTTTTTGGAGAGTGGGTACCTGGTTTTGAAAGGTACCCGCTCCCACGTCACCTAGGTGTTTCAAGCAGAAGTTCTCCCCCTCACCCCTGCCCGACACCTTCTGGGACACATCACAGGTCCCAGGAGGCTGCGGGGTCATTCACAAAGTGTAGCATGGCTTGAGCATGCGCAGTAGGAGTTAACATGCAGGCGTTGGGAAACTGAAGAATGGCGAAGAACTGGCCCGGGCGAGGACAGCGCTGGATCCCTTGACAGGTGAGTGTCTGTTTATTAAAAGTCAGCAGCTACATTTTTTTTTGTAGCTGCTGACATAAAGGAGAAATACAGCCAAAGCTTGTTTGGCTGCACTTCTGTGGATCACAGGAGTGCAGTTCGTTCTGAATTCTTGTGAGGTGTGTTCAGCAGTAAGGATGAGCTCCGGCGTGTTCGCACACCCCGCGTGCAGAGCCCGCCAGGAAGTCGGCACTGCCCTGCGCTAATCACAGGCAGTGAGACATTTCCCCATCTCTGCAGCCGTGCATTGGGACAATGTCTCCCTGCCTGTGATTGGCGCAGCAGCGTGCCAACTTCCTGGCGGGCCCTGCACGTGGGGTGTGCGAACACGCCGGAGCTCATCCTTATTCAGCAGACAGCGGGCTGAAGCCTACTGTCGGCTGACATCACAGAGCCGGTTCAGGCTCGGGCAAAATCGTGACAATTGAGTCGTGATCCACCCACATGTCTGTGCCGGCACCCAGCACAGCCTCTCAGCGAGCTGCTGAGAGCATGAGCTGGACGCTCCTGTCCCCTTCACAGCCCACTGCTTCAGTGTGCGCAGGGGGAGCAGAGTAAAGTGCTGCTGACTGACAGCAGCTGACTGCTCAGGGAGCTGTGAGAATCGATTGGTGGTGTTTGATCGCTCAGTTCTCAGTGTTAGAGGCATCAGGGAACAGAAGCAGCATTGGACCAATGCTGCATCCACCTAGGTAAGTATGGTTCTAAAAATATATATATATATATATATATATATATATATATATATCTCTTTAAACCACTTGCCGACCGGTCGCAGTACATATACTGTGGCAGGTCGGCTCTATTGCCGTGCTGATTGGCCAGAGGAGGAGCCAATCAGCTGGTCCAGCGGACGATCGCTCCCCAGGGAGACAGGATGGCGGTCTGCTGATGTAAACAAGGCAGATCTCTGTCCTGTCAGGTATGAACATAGAGATCTTGTGTTCCTGCTAAACAGGAACACGGATCTTTGTGTTCATCCAGTCAGTCCATCCCACACAGTAAGATAGCTTCCCCTAGGGACACACTTAACCCTTGGATCGCCCCCGGTGTTAACCCCTTCCATGCCAGCGTCATTAGTACAGTAACAGTGTATATTTTTAGCACTGATCACTGAAATAATGTCACTGGTTCCCAAAAAAGTGTCAGTTAGGTGTCCGATTTGTCCTGCACAATGTCGCAGTCCCACTAAAAATCGCTGATCACCGCCATTACTATTAAAAAAAAAAAATTCCATAAAAATATCCCATAGTTTGTTAACGCTATAACTTTTGCACAAACAAATCAATATACGCTTATTGAGATTTTTTTACCAAAATGTGTAGCAGAATACATAGTGGCCTAAATTGATGAAAAAATTGATTTTTTAAAATGTTATTGGATATGTTTCATGGCAGAAAGTAAAAAATATAGTTTTTTTTTTTCCAAAATTGTTGGTATTATTTTGTGTATAGCACAAAAAAAAAAAAAAACTGCAGAGGTGATCAAATACCACCAAAAGAAAGCTCTATTTGTGGGGAAAAAAAGAACATAAATTTTATTTGGGTACAGTGTTGCACGACCGCACAATTGTCAGTTAAAGTAGTGCAGGGCCGTATCGCAAAAAATGGCCTGGTCATTAAGGGGGTAAAACCTTCCGGGGCTGAAGTGGTTAATTTTTTTGGAACCTAACTGAAGCCCCTCCTTAAAGTCTATGGTGCCAAAATGCAAGATTCTGCTCTAAAGAAGCCCATCAAGATACATCAAGCAACACAATAGTCTGGTATTAATAGGATTCTTCATTCTGAGCATTATCCAGTGCCTTGTGGTGCCAAGCCAAGTGCAAAATATTGTTTTTTTTTTCAAAATTGTCGCTCTTTTTTTGTTTATAGAGCAGAAAATAAAAACCGCAGAGGTGATCAAATACCACCAAAAGAAAGCTCTATTTGTGGGGGGAAAAAAGGACGTCAATTTTGTTTGGGTGCAGCGCCACACGGCCGCGTAATTGTCAGTTAAAGTGACGCAGTGCCGAATCGCAAAAAGTGCTCTGGTCAGGAAGGGGGTAAATCCTTCTGGGGCTGAAGTGGTTAATCATGTCTGTTACTAAATGTTGTACCTTCATTAAATGTAACCATATTGCTACACTTAGAGGCGCCTCTCTTCTCTTTTAGGCCCCTTTCACACGATCGGACCGTTCAGGTCCGCCTGTCAGTTTTGACGGCGGACCTGAACGGGCGCTCCATGTTAGCCTATGGAGCGTCGGATGTCAACGGAGACATGTCCGCTGACATCCGACCCCGTCCGATCCGCTAAAAGCAGACGTATGGCTCTACGTCCAGATCCGTCGCTGGTGGATCGGATCGGGTGAGATCTGACGAAAACGGACACGCTGTCCGTTTTCGTCCGATCCCTCCATAGGCGGCAGCGGCGCCTGACAAGCCCCTCCCCGCTCAGTGAGCAGAGAGGGACCTGTCATCCGCCGGCTCAGCGGAGATCAACTGACAGATCTCCCGCTGAGCCGGCGGACCGAGGCGGGCTCCGTAGAAACGGAGCCCGCCTCGTGTGAAAGGGGCCTAATACGCTGTAGCTCCTGATGGATTCTGCTTCATGCATTCCCTGTTGACACATTTTATTTTGCGGTTGTGGAACGAATCATCTGAGTTTCCATTATTTTCTGATGGGGAAATTTGCTTTGATATGAGTGCTTTGGATTACAATCACGTTTCCGATTGAATTATGCTCACAATCCAAGGTTTTACTGTATATGAATATTTACATTTTTTTTTTGGATGGCACAAAAATGTTGTTTTTGGAATGAGCACATATACATTGTCATTTTATATGTATTAATGGTAATAGAAAACGCTGTCTAGCACTTACATAGTTTCAATTAAATATATAAGTCCCATTTTTAAAGCACTGATAATATTAGTATAGTAATATTGTAGAGAAAAGAACATATAACATCTATTTATAGAGCAGGGTTTTATTTCCTATTGTGCCCCGTGCTTCCCCAGTCTGGGACCTGCAGCGTCACCGAGAGTCAGGGCAAAAGGTCTCCTAAGTCAGGAGTACAGAAATAATATGACGAGGAACTGGCTGGACCTGTCTTGAGGGGCGGAAACTATCAGAGCGTCAGACGTGGAAAGTGACGTGGGGAATCATGGCCGACGTTTGATTTCATTGGCTGGAGGGAACGACGTGGCTGGGTGGGAAGGCCGGCCTCTTTTCGTTGACGTAACGTGGTGTAGCCGGCCTATTGCTGAGCTGTACTTGTCTGGACCGGAATTTACACCCGGATACCGAGAGCCGAGGTCTGGGAGAGCCAGGCACCGAGAGAGAGGTGAGGGGAACAGCTGGGAGAGCCTGTGTACAGTGTGTGTGTATATATATTACTGTAGGGGGAGGCCATGTATGTATGTAGTATGTATGTATATATATATATATATATATATATATATATATATATATACACACACTGTAGGGGGGAGGCTGTGTACAGTGTGTGTATGTATATATGTGTGTATGTATATATATATATATATATATATATATATATATATATATATATATATATATAAAATTGTGTATGTACTGTAGGGGGGGGAGGCTGTGTACCGTGTATATAGTACTATGAGGGAGAGAGGCGGTGTTGGATGAGTCCTCTGGGGGAGCTGAATGGGAGAAATGTATACAGATCTGTACACACCACTAAGCTGTGTGGGGCTTCCTGATAGGATTTCCATGGAATAGATTGTACTCCTCACACTGCTGATTGATTGGTGGATCTATAAGGAGATTGAAGAGGAATAGTAAGATGAGGGTGTAATGTGTGTGTCCAAGTTTATTCTGACCATACAAAGGTAGAAATGTTTCCTTCAATATTCGAATCCATTTATGCCTTGATGAGTGTTTGCTCAGCTCCCCTGAACACCAGAACTCCCGACGGTAAAAGCTAAATAACGCACCTAAAGCCGCGTATCGCACACACGTTTAGTCGATAAAACGTTTATGGATTTTCATTGGCCAGAATAATAGTTTATTCTGGCCATACGAATGTGCAATGCGGGAACCAGCGTGATGACAGCGTTGGTTCCCGCATTGCATCTCTCCCGTGGGCGGTTCACACTGCCTTCTGTGAACCGCTGTGGGTGTCTATACGTTGTTAATGACACCCCCCAGATCGGGTCACAGATCGCAGTGCGATCAGCCATGCCATCCGATTCTAGTGCGGGCGAAAAAAAAAGACCTGCACTATTTTCGTGTGAATCCAATGCGAGTTCAGCCATACAAATCTATGGCTGAACTCGCACTGCACAGACGTTGCATGTGATCGGCACCTTTGGCGCGGGTGCGAATCACATGCGATGTCTGAGATTGCACATATGTGAACCTAGGCTGAATAAACTCACCCCACTTTTTTTAAGCTGCTTGAGCCCCAGGTCACACTGATGCCGTGCAAATCTAAAGCTGTACACGGTGCAAATTTGCTTTGCGGTTAT
Source organism: Aquarana catesbeiana (assembly GCF_042186555.1). NCBI lineage: Eukaryota > Metazoa > Chordata > Amphibia > Anura > Ranidae > Aquarana > Aquarana catesbeiana. Next base: position 591,303,191 of record NC_133327.1, read on the forward strand.
TTATTTTATTTTTTTTGACATTGCAATGCAAATTCTGCTTGGCATGTGCGGTTTCCATGAGAATTTGTAAAAAGAAAATTAAAGGCCTGTAAATTTGGCTTTTTTTTTTTTTTTTTAGTCAAATCGATGTTCAGTTATGACCACACAGATGAGAAGATTGAGAAAAAAATCTACTCTGCTTCTTTCCAAACAAATTTTGTAACAATGTATGTATTATCTGTTTGGGAAAGTCCATTTATTCTGGAATCAAATGTTCAAAGCAAACAAAATGTTGACGTTCTTTTTGAATGAAATCTCTCAAGTCTCCAAATATACTGAGAATTTTCGTACAAACGTGTTGAAATACTACTAGTATATGGCCGGCTTTAGTAGAACAGCAGTGGACAGGCTAGTCTGAGATGGAAAATTACCTTATATTTGATTGATTTAAGGAAATGTGTACTGGTATATTTTGTCGAGCCAGGGGCTGAATCGGGGGAAAAAAAAATATTGACTTCCTTAATCCCGACACCCACAACTACCCAAACATGGCTGCTAGGTATTCATCCGATTTACTTCTACAGGTAATTGTGTACAGTATACACCGATCAGCCATAACCCATTGCGGCATGGACGCCAGTAGAAGCTATACTGTGGTATCAGTAGCAGATCCTTTAAAGTGGTTGTAGACCCTTACAGACCACTTTGACCTATAGGTAAGCCTAGATTAAGGCTTACCTGTAGGTCCAAGAAATATCTCCTAAACCTACACGGTTTAGGAGATATTTGCTAAAAGACAGGCACCGCTGTCTACGGCGTATGCACCGTAGACAGCGGCGCGCAGGCGCACTGAGTGCGCCGCTGCTAACGGCGATATGCCATTAGTGGTGGCTCCCGTGCGCAGGAGTGACGTCATCGCAGCTCCGGCCAATCATAGCGCAGGAGCCACGCTACCCGGAAAGAAGATGGACGCTCCGCACCAGAGGGGACAGCTGTGACATCGCAGACTCTTGTGTCAGGTAAGTGACACATATAGGGCTACTATGCGATGCATATGTAGCCCATTATGCTTTACCTTTGCAGGGAAACGGCTCTTAGCATGGGGTCCGGTATGTCCCTGTTCTCCATTTTCTCAGGACTGATTCGGTTTTTTCCTGAATTCAAAAAGCTGCACAGGACCCTTTTCCAATGCGGACCGTGGCTGCCCCAGAGCTGTGGCCCAGTTCTGATGCTCTTGTGCCCATTGTAAGGCGCCTTTGGCTGTGGACACGGGTTAGCCTGAGCACCCTGACTGGTCTGAGGCTGTACAGCCCCATAAACAAAAACTGCGATGTACTTTGTCTTATGACATCTTTCTGTTGGAACTAGCTTTAACCTTTTTCAGTAGTTTGAGCTACAGTAGCTCTTCTATTGGATTGGACTACACAGACCAGCCTTCACTCCTCACATGCATCAGTGAGCCTTGGCCACCTGTGACGCTGTCGCCAGTTCACCAGCTTTCCTTCCTTGGACCACTTTTGGTCGGTCCTGACCACTGAAGACCGAGAACATCCCACAAAAACTGCAGTTTTGGAGCTGCTTGGACCCAGCTGTCTAGCCATTACAATTTGGCCCTTGTCAAAGTACTCAAATCCTTACACTTGCCCATTTTCCTGCTTTCAACACATCAACTAAAAGGACATGTTCACGTGGTGCCTAATGTATCCCACCCAGTTTCAGGTGCCATTGTAATAAACTAATCAATGGCATTTCCCATGTTTACCTCATGTCAGGGAGGTGGGTAATGGATAAAAGAATATGTGCCAAGATCATTGGTGCCCCACTGGCATCAACTGAATAGTCTGAGTATCAATCGGCGGACTTTTGTCTATGGTCATGTTTACTCAGTATTCTCTTTATCTTGCTCATAATTTATGTGTCTCCTGTGTAGGAATGTTACTCAAAGCTGTACACAACTACATTGTTATTGTATTAGGCTAATTGGAAAAGTTGTGGAAGTGCAAATAAGAGTATTTTGGATAATTGAATTAGTCCTATAGGTGTAATGTTTACAGAAACTCAAATCCTGATAGTGTTTGTATAACAAATGGCTACAAGACAACAAAGACTGTTATGTAAATTAGACTTGAATAGAAATCAGCAGTACACAGATGGCATAGAGCCTGTTACATTTAAATAAAAGAATACAGTGACCTGGAATGAGCATGCAGTGCACAAAAGTCAGTCAAGTTAAGCCGGCCATAGGTGGTTCGAAGTTAAGCAGGGATCGGCCGAGCTTCGAACTATTTATAGGCAGGCTCGATCCATCAATCCATCGATTTTGGTACAACCACCATGTTGGATTTTTACTTGCAATTATTGCTAGCAGCTATAACCACTAGCAATAATCTCTGTGTTCTCCTGGCAGGGATGACTGTTGGGAACACAATAGCTGTGCGGGAGGTATTCCCCCTATAAACACTGACTGTTTTGATAGGGGAATCAAGTGATTTTTTTTTTTTTTTCTATGGCCTGCCTTAGTTGTTCCTAATCTATATGTGTGCCACTACTTGGTACAGAATCATTGGAATCACCCAGGAAGTAAAGCTGGCCATACACTAGTAGACTTTTGAAGGAATGCTTGTACAAAAGTTCTGTGAATGTTGTGACTAAATAAATGTCATTTGAAAGTACTTTCAAAATGTTGTTTGCTTTTAACAGTTGATTGTGGGGAAAGAAAATGTATTTTCTTGCATGGAAACCACATATACTGCTCCTTCACCTGAAAA